>NC_056734.1:962589746-962607246 GCF_019279795.1 Protopterus annectens | reverse complement strand
CTCAGTATATATATATATATATATATATATATATATATATATATATATATATATATATATATATCTTCTTTATCATCCCTACTCTCTCTCTCTCTGCTCTTACCTCCTATCAGGTGAAATGCTCATAAGGCACCTGTACAGAGTGATACAGTAACAGTGCCTAGAGAAATTTGGCTGCAGCCATTTTTCTAGCATTTCTTTATGCCTTTCCAATTTAATTCTTTTTTTAAAATAGGGTTGAAGGATTCTTTTTTAATGATATGTGGAATGTGAAAAAAACTGCTGCTCTCAGTATATTGCATGGAAAAAGTTGAGTGATTTACTTGAAAAATACTAATGATATGTTTATTAATTTTTCACAAAAACCTTGATATGGACACTTTTAAATAGTTTTTATTTATTTTTAAATAATATGCTTGCTTTGATATTTTGTGCTTGCTGATAAAACTGAATAAAAACAATTAAAAATCTGCTACTGGTAGATTCAGTGCAATATGGAATATGGAAGCTGGAAAGCGTCATGAAGCTGAAAGTAGTTTTGCAGGTTTACATGCTATGGAGAGTAGTATTGGTATAATTTTTAAAACACACACCATGAGACATTAGATAGTTTATGTAAAATAAATAAATAAATATTATTGCAGATTTATTTCCATTTCAAACACTGGATTTTGCGGACAGTTTTTGAAAGTGGCAGAATGTTGATTGTACTAGCTTTTAAATTAAGCTAATAGCTGTGACATAGCATTGGATTCATAAAAAAAGAGAATAACAGTGCAACTTTTACTGCATCAGTTAGCTGAGTTTTGTGAATCACAGTCATATATATTCCCCCAAGTGTAATCTTAAGTGGGAATCTGCATTAGTATGGATTGCACAACTGAGCAGTCTTTAACTCAACTGAGCACTCTACCAACACACTGTATAACTCCATAATGACAAACACAGACACAAATATACACACACACACACACACACACACACACACACACACACACACACACACACACACAGACACACAGGCAAACAGACCTACACTCTGATGTACACTCAGTCTGTATAACTTAACCTGGATGGCATTCTACAGAGGATAAAATTGCTCCATTTCCCCTACACACATCCCCCTTTTGAAATGCATAGGTGCATGCAACTATTACTGTACATTTTCTAAGTGGTTCTTTAGGTAACTTGCACAGTGCAGACTGAATGCCTTCCATACTATTCAATCTTCCTAAGTGAGCAGTGCACTGGCTTCATTATGGTCCTCTTTAGAACAGGCTCAATCCTGACTGCCATACTTTTTCTCTTGGCTAAGTTCAAAATCCCTATCTGTCCTTATTGTACCCCACCTCAAGTACCATCTACGAGAACTCCTCATTTGACCGATGCCAAGAGGGTCACCCTTTCAGGAGAGCACCTGATCATGGAGTTCTCCTTCTCCACATTAGACTCATTGGTTGTGAGACTTTCCAGGCAAGTGGAGTGGGATGGAGCAGGTAGCTACCAACATATTGTGGCTTGCAGGTATTTTTCTGAGGCCTGCATGTCCCCTTCCTCATTCTAACATCAGCAGTTTGAACAGGTGCCTGTCCCTGGCCCATAAGGTGCTCACACTTTTCTCAGATATCCCACTCCCACATCTGACATCTTCCCTCTCTCTGAGCTCCATCCTTCCACTGAAATAATGCCAGAAAGCTCCCTTTACCCCCATAGGATAAGCACATTTATCCATCCTGCCTGCACCATTAGTCCGATAATCAGACTCAGGTCACCCTGGTCATAGTTAGTTATGGCTTTATCCCTGAATGCCATAAAAAGACATCCTAACTAACAATATTTACATGCTGCACCCAGACCCTTTTTGCCTAGCAGTGCAGAGCTACATTTATAGGCTGTCTTCAGGCTATGAATCAGAACGGGGTTGTTTTACACAGCTTTATGCAGTAGGCAAATTCTTCTTGAAACCTGGCCATAGTGTTTTATGTGGTATAGTTCATATACAATGTGACACACACACATGCATTTATTTACTTATTTTATTTATTTGCAGTTAGTTTACCAAGATGGTCCAATGGGCCAAGAAGAACCCGTTTTCAATGGAGTCCTGAGGAGAAAAGCGCCATAAAAACAAAATTTACATTCAAAGTATTAGGTTACAGTAAGTACAGAAGTACAATTAAAATCATAGCATTTAAAGATACAGTTTCTGAAATCAACAAGTAAAAGTTATAAATTATACGTAATTATTTGCAAGTAATTTTTTTCCTGCTATACTAGTATATGAATAGGACACTGAAGTACATGAAATGTCAGAGGTGTAGAGAGACGAGAAGAAATTATGTGGGGTGGGAGCAGGCATCATTATGAAGCAGAAATATAGAATTTTTGTTAGCTCAGTAATTTTATTTCTTCTGCAAATGGCAGCTATTTTTATGCAATTTTCTGCCTGAAGATTTACGTACTCCATTGGAATGTTAAGTAGACAATTATTGTAATTTTTATTTTCAAGAAAAAATAACAGCAGCTTACTTCATTCACTAACAGACAAGAGCAGAACTGGAAGAACATTTTGAGTAAAGTAAAACTGCACAAGATATGCACAGATCTAAACTGTTAGATAAACACATTACAGGATGAAAGTACAGTAGCTGTTGATATGGTCAGGGTACAAAGACCCTTCTTTAGCTTGTAAAAAGTGTATCTGTATATACTATTTTAGATATTGTTGCAGGACCCTGATATAATAACATTATATTATGTTATATTATATTATATTATATTATATTATATTATATTATATTATATTATATTATATTATATTATATTATATTTGCTTGACAACTGATGGAGAAAATAAGCCTAGGAAGTCTGCTGTTTTAATTGCCTTAACATTCAGATCTCCCCTATATCTTTACCTTTCCCATTACACCCTCTATACTTGTCCCTTGCCCTCTTCAATGCCTCTTCTGATTCCCTGAACACCACTCATTGAAATTCCAGGAGTACGTAGTGCCCACAATCTGCTTCCTGTGCCTCCTGCTTCCCCTCTGCCCTTCCTGTTCAGAATGACCCCAGTTCACTTTTGCCCTGGCATGATCTTGTGCACCAATATAATTTCCCCATCTCTTTCAGTCTCATGTGAGAAAAGCTCTGGTGTATGGTGTTATGCATTTTCCTCCAAGCCATGGTTCTTCCTGGTAGCTTTCTTCTGAGTTCCTTCCCACAGCCTGATGTCCCTTTTCTTATATGGGCTTCAGAACTGCACACAGTGTCAGGGTGTGGTCTGAAAGCCCTGGAGAGTGGAAGCATTACCTTTTTATTTCTGTCCCCATGAGCATACTAACAAGCATTCAGTTGCTGTTGCCACTGCCCTCTCACTCTGCTCCTTGTGGCCAGACCAGGTGTTATTAGCACCCCTAGACCCTTTTACTACTCTATTGCTCATGATTTCATCTCTCCTATGAGATGCCTTGCACAAGAGTTGCTGTAGCTTACTTCCATTACTTTACATTTGCTAGCACTGAGTTTCAATTGCCACTGTTGTAGCCATTTGTTCAGCCTTTCTAAATCTTTCAATAAACATTTCCCCCTATTCTCCACTGCTGTACTTATCTTTGTGTCATGAGCAAAGATACTGATGAAAGACATTCTCTGTTAAGGCAATTAAAACACACTGAAAAGTGCTGGGCTGTGGTACCCCAGTAGTCACTTCCCTAAGTCATGACATTGGTCATCTCATTGCTCATCTCACAAAACCATCTGTGTCCTATCATTCAACAATACAGCTATCCAAGCTGCTTGTCATTGGACATACAACACCCACTTCAGTTTTTCTATCAGTCTCATGGTTGGACCATGTTAAAAGTCTTTCTAAAGTCTTGATAGACTGCAACTGCTTTTGCTTCCCTGCCATGTTCACATGTAACCCAGCCATAAAATGGGAACAGCTTTGACTGACAACTTCTGTCTGTGAAACTGTATTGACTCTGGTCTTGGACAGCATATTTAAAAATGCTAGTAATACATATAACTCCATATGAACTGCAGAAGGAGAAAATATTGGTAACACTGCAGGTGCTTAAAAGAGCACTAAACACAAACATCAAAGACTGAAGTAATGCTAATTTCTTGAACTCTAATTGTATCTTGACTCAGGAATAGGGTATATACCTGTCACAGTTTACAAACCCAAGATATTTTGTAAAATTAAAAAAGGGAGATTACTGTCCTGTAGAAAAGCTACCAGCCTTCCCATCACATTTCTCAACAGAATTGTCCTTACCACTGTTATTAATTAATTATTAAGCTAACAGGCCTGTAGTTCCCTGGCATGTTCTGCTCCCCAATGTGCAAGTGTAATAAAATCACTGCCTGCAAAATATTTTTAACAGTGAGCTACATTTCACCTATGGCAATTGTGGTACAACTGGAGTAGTATATTTGGCTAAGTGTGTTTCTTGTCCAGCATTTTATGTTAGTAAGGCTGAATGTCAACTTAGGAAAATAATTTATGAACACATATATGATATAGGATGAAAGAGAAAAATGCTTTGTTTTAACATTCTCTTTCTTGTAAAAATTGTATGAAATGTTGTTTTTCTATACTTGAGTTAGTGGAATCTAATCCAAGGGGAGATGCTTGGTAAACCTGCCTTGAATATAAGGAACTGTTCTGGCAGTTCTGTTTAAATGCTCATAATAAACCAGGTATTAAGGAGATTGTGTCCATTACTGCAGTACTAAAGATGAGAGCTTTTTGTTTTTGAGTTGCTTATATTTTAATGTTTTAGGATGCATCTCAATGGTATGTGTAAGGCCTAAGAATTGATTTTACAGACTGTTGCTAGTTTAGTGAATTTTATGATGCTTATGATGGTAGTATCATCTTAAATAGACTAAATGGTTGTAATTTTGTAACCCATCAACTTCCAGCTAGTTTATATAAGTTCAAAGATATGCTGGCATTACATCAGTTCTGAAGAAGTCTTGTAATGGTTGAAGATGAAAGTTTTTATTCTCTTAATTAAAGATTTTATTGGCTCCTATTTTGTTCTCCTCTGCAATTGTTTCTTTTCTTTTTTTTTTTTTGTTCTTGGTTAATTTTTTTAAAAACATATAAGGCTTGTTATATGCTTTCTTTGCAAAGGATGAATTACATCTTCTGTAAATCAAAACTTTTTTTCTGTGTGCCCTAAGAAGCCTAGTCAATGACTTGTTCCACCAAGAGAGGGATTTATATTTAGGATTTTAACAACTATTGTATACTCACTAATAACCTATAAACATGACTCCTGAAACAGATGCCAACATTTAAACAAAGTATCACTAAAGTCTCCCTTCTAATCAATATTAATATGACAAGTGGCCATTAGACTGTTTTCAGTAATCTTTAGACAATCATAAGATGCTTTAAATATTTATTTAGCCAGCATCCTCTCATGTAGCGAAAACTGAAATGTTAAGTGGTCTGATGAATTCAGGGGATTCAAGGACAAAATTTTAAGGATCTCATCAAGCAATTATATAATCAGTTTGAACATGTGCATTATTAAAGGCTAATACTGGATGTTATTAATGCAAATGTGAAAATTGTTTTTGAAGATGAAGGTGATCCCTCAAATTTCTTTGAATTATTATAAGTGAAACAAGGTTTTTTTTCATATCCTTACTCAAAAAGAAAAATTTTGTCTGGTAATTGAGATTATCTTCTTGATGGGAGAACTATAATTCATTAAAATCACTATATATATATATATATATATATATATATATATATATATATATATATATATACACACACACACACACACACACACACACACACACACACACATATATATATATATATATAGAGAGAGAGAGAGAGACTTTAAAGAAACTTATTTTAAAACACTTAATCTCAAAATTTATTTCCATTGTTCAGTCTTCTAAAAAAAATGAGATGGTCTATAGAAAACAAAGAGGCTACAGATTATTTTTTGAGAATATATGAGGTTCTTAAATGTTATACAATTAAAGAAAGATATTTTTAATTATTCACTCCTTCTGGATTAATTATAAGATATACACTATCTAAATTTCAATCTTTCTTTCTTTCTTTTCTGTTTCACACTCTTTTGCTACTCTACCCATTTCTAGGAAAGAAAATAGAAAACTGATGTCCATAACCATTTTGTTATTCAAAATATAAATTTAGGAACATTCAATAAAAATTTGCATAAGTAAAAGTCAGAGTTAATAGTCTGTTAAAGCTAAGGAACACAAAACACACTGCAAAAGGAACTTCCAGAATCCAATAAACTCTTCCAAGGATGCGATAAAATTCTTTATTTTGCAAAACGAACAACACAGAACCAAAGTAATAAGAAAATCCAATAAATCAAGCGCTTTCGCCTGAAGCTGTGTCAGGCTTTTTCAAGATAGACCACCAGGAACTTGGCTTCATTTAAATACAACAGTTAATTGTCCATTAACAACAAAACAAATGTAATTGATAACTCCTGATTAAAGTGCTGAGTGATGAGTTGCTGTAAACCTTCTAGATTTCTAAAATACTGTTGTCACGTTAAAAACAAATGATGTTTAATGATTTGTATTTCATAAAACCACTTCTATTATTTAGAATATATGAATGCAGTAGAATTATTGATTATTAAAAATATTGGTTGTTAAAATAAGCTTCTGCTGAACAAACATGTTTTTAAAAGAATTTTAGAAGACAGATGTACTACACTACGTGCTTTTAGTCTTGTGTAAATAGCGTGAGACAATTCGTTTCTCGTTATTCCTGATAAACAAACTTACAATACAAATGTGCTACACTACATGAATGTAGTTTTGCATAAGTAGTGTAAGACAACTCCCTACTTGTGATTTCTGGTCAATGTACAAAAATTTTTTTAGAATAATTGTGCTTACTAATCAATGCGTGTGCCCATCTTAATAAAATGAAATGAAATGAAATATATATATATTTAACCATAAAACCCATATATAAGTAAATATGTGTATGTGAATATGAAAAAATGTATCTCTAGAAAGTGTTATGTACTTTAACTTTTATGTACGTAAAATAATCAAAAATGCATCAAAATTTCTACTTTCTACACTTCAGACCATGCAGAAATTAGAGATTTAGTTACCAAGCATTGGTCGATTTTATGTGTAGATAATGATTTAAAAAATATAGTCGGAGAAAAGCCATGCTTTCTTTTTAAGAATAGATATAATTTAAAAAGAATGTTATGTTATCCCAAACAGAGGTTTGCTGCTATGGACATTGGAGGTACAAAACCATGTGGGCAATGTAACTATTGTTGCTATATAGATACAAGCATAAGTTTTCTGCACCCAGATCTATGTAAGGAGTTTAGTACACATGCTAGTGCCAGTTGTAGAACAATTCATCTAGTTTATTTAGCAGTCTGCCAGGTATGTTCTTCCTTTTATGTAGGAAAAACAAATCGTACCTTCAAAGAAAGGATACATGAACATATATATCATATGAAAAAGAAGTCTACACACAATCCCCTAGCTAAGCATGTCATCCAGCAAGGTGAAACACATACATTTCTATTTAAAGTTTTAGAAGTCATCACACCTAGTATACGTGGAGGTGACGTTAGGAATCACACAGAGTGCCAGGAAAGTAACTGGATAATTAGACTGAGAGCAGATAGAGGCTCTGGACTTAATGAGAGAGCCTCAATAAAACCCAAACTTAGGAAATGCAGGAATATAAAGTAGGATGTGATCTGCTAGAATTAAGCATAGGGACTTAGTATAGGAATGTACATGTCATTATAGTATCATATGAAGTGTATATACATATAGATTTTAAACATTTTTAAGAAGTTTTAAGATAACTTACAAGTTAAGTGTATGTAATGAGATATTCATTATGTATAACTTTTATATATACTGTCTTTATACAATGTATGATATTTACTCTTAGGAATTTCATACTATTATTGTATATATATGTCCTTCATTGTCAGATGTAAGATTACTTTAAGACTTGATTATGAATTGATTGTGATAGGTTAATTAGTTAAATGTTAGAGTATATATCATATACTCGACAAGTCCTGTCATTCATGATCTGAAGAAGCTCTATGAGTGAAAGCGCTAATCTGAAGGAAGTCTATGTTTTATACTGAAATAAATTGACTACTGGTAATACCTGCATCGCTACCATTCTTCAATTTTTGGACTGGTTTTAACTTTTTATACTCTGGAATTGGGGCGTTTACCTGGTGTCTGGACAATAGCTCTGGTTTTGTTTATGATAAATAATGTTGACTTAATTGAAAGAAGATTGGTACATAAAAGGATGTCTGTTTAGACTATATACACATTTTTTCGTAGTGGACAAAAACGTACCATTTGATAACCTCTTTATTTGGTTTACATATTCAATTTTGATTTGACTTGTAGATTTTAGGAGACTTATCTATTTTTCATTATAAGTGTGCAAGTTTAATTATATTAATAAATCTAGCCACTAAGATAATTTTAGAATTATGTAATCAAAAGATAGCCCCAATACATATTTTCCTTTTTTTGAGAAATGGTTGAACTATTTTAATTTCTATATTCTTTATTCTGGAGTCGAGAGCTGGTATAGGGTTGGGAAGGGAATTGTTGTATAATAATTATTCTATTTATTTATTGTAATATGTGTTAAAAATAATAAATAAAAAATGGAGTTCATTGAGTACATTTAGAAATCTTACTTGATTATCTGATGACACAGAGAGTCTCCTGTAACAGTCTATAAGCTGATAATTTGTGTTGTTTAAGATGATCTGGAGCTTTAGTAGTTCTGTTTGTGAGCTTCTGGGACTCTGCCTGGAAATGATATGGTCATAACAAATATGGAGATGGCACTGCAGTTGCCATTGGGCTTGAAGGTATGGGTGACACAAAACTTAGGTATGGATGGAGTATTTTCTTTACATTTAAGTCATGTCTCAGTTATTACACAAATATGGATGTGTTCTAAGTGCATGAGAACTACAAGATCTGGCAATTTGTTGCTGGGCCTCCTGATGAGAGCTCCCTTAATGTGATGCAATTTTGGGTTTGATAATTCTGTTAAATTGGTATGTTCATTAGCAAATGCCAGTATACATAAACATCGGTATTAGAGGTGCAGACCATCTTTTGTGAAGCAAGTTGGACTGCTGAGCATCTTGTTGCATGATAACACATACCAGACTATCCTGGAATGACATCAACTATTTAAGCAATTGTTTAAGCCAATTATCTTTTTTGTACCTTAGCATGATTCTTGAAGAGGGAAGGATTGTACTCAGCACCAGTCTCTTACCTGCATTTCTTACTTGCACAAAGAGTTATAATCAATCTTTTTGCATGTCTCTCATGGTTTTGTACCCCAAATGATTCACTCCCACATGGGACACCTTTAACCCATCATCATATTTGTCAGGTCTAATAGAATTTAAACTCCTTATATTGTCAGCAATTCTGACACCTGAAAAACAACTTACTGTTATAGTATCTTTCTACAACCTAGTGAGGGGAGAATCTGTGCACCTAACTTTAAAGTCATTTGTCAGTAAAACATTTTTACAGTGGCACAGCAGCTTGGAGTAATCAATTTGAAGTGATTTGACTCTTGGTGACTCTGCTGTACGTGAGCATGAAGGAGATGAGGTGTTCATCAATGTGAAAATGTATATTTCAAACATAAGGCCTACTATGGAATAGAACTCCTTATTTTTGTGCTTAAAATAAAAGTGATATTGGTGCACTATAATGTGTTTAATATGCATTCATCAAAACTGAAGGAATCCAATGAATTATCTTATGCAAATAAATTTAGAATATATGGGACTATATTCAGTGAACTGCAGATGGGTTCATGGCCAACTGTGCTTAGCTTTTAACATTTTCCAGAATGATGAATTAAGGATATTTAATAATGTAGATTGCCTACAGTCCACAGTTAAGTGAAAGGGAGGACAAATAAGATTTTAATCTGGCAAATGTAAAACTAAGATAAGAACTAGGTTTATTACACAGTCAGAAAATATGGTATGGGTGCCTCTACAAATTAGAATGAATAACTATGTGGGGCAATTCAAGCAATTATTAGATACACGAAGGGGACCATTAGTTTATTCAACATAGTCTGCATTTTGACTGTATGCAGTTATTTTATCCTATGAAACTATGACTTCAGCATATTTTTATTATAGCCAATACTATGGAAGGGCCTTTTTTAACTCATTCCCTTCCATGCAGCTCTGGAAGTTTGCACCATAACTTCCAATGGGTGGAGCCTAAGCTCTTTGATAGAATCAAATTATATCTTCAAATGTCAAACAAATTTCTATATCTCTGGAACCATAGGGGTTGCTAAATAAGTGTAAATGGTAAACTCTTTACCAGAAACTCTCTTTATAGTTTTAGTATAATTTAAGTACTGGGTCTTAAAATGGATTTTATATGTCATATGTCAATTTTGCCTTTGCTACTTGGTTATTCAGATTTTTAGAAAAACATGTCATTTATGACCAAATAAATCAATACTAAAATAAATAAATACTATATTAACAGCAATTAATATCCCTTTATATGCACTAGACAGAGATCAAATATCAATACAGTTGTGTTTGCCATTGTGCAAGATTTAATATGAAATATGTTGATACTTTATGTAGCACCGTTTTGAAATTAGTAATGCAAATATGAACAGGCAACATTTGAAGGCAAGAGGTGTCAGTAGGCTGTAACTTTTGAAGCACCTAGAGGCGTCAGCCAGCTATAATGATACATTTATTAAATTCGCACATTTAAACAGTGACATATGTACACATACAGAAAAGAAAGCAAATCATTGTAAACATTCTTAATTTTATGTATTATATATGCTCAAGTCTTCTCATCCCTGACATTTCACTCCTTCTCCTAAATATTATACCTCATATGTTGTTTTCATAAATTTTATTTATTTTTGTATAATTTGCTCCTTCCCTTTTCTAAAGATCCCAGACCCACTTGTTTTATCTCCTTTACAATATTAAATCTTTGGTCACTGTTGGTTTAGAGACTGATTTCCATTTTCTATTAACTGCATTTTGCCATACAAAAACATTTAATTTGCCAAGGCTTTACTATGTCTAGGCAATTCAAATCCTATATCCCAGCTCAAAAGAATTATGTCCATAATTGCAATCATTTGCTCATCCAACATTTTTGACAAAGTACCCATTACGGAATTTTTAAAGTCTTACGACTCATTACATTCACAAAACAGGTTCCCAATTACTCCTGCCTTTACCATCACACCTTAAGCAATTGCAATCTACACAACAATTCTCTGAAGTTTGTTTCGGGTATAAAATATCTATGCAAACACTTCTATACAAAAAACACTAAACCTTCTAGACTTTACTGTATACTTGGGTTGCCATGGAGACACCATCCCACTGTTCCTTTGCATATTGCCTTTTCATTCTCTCTCTTACTCTCTTCCCAGTCTTTTCTAACCTCTTCTGATTGCTTCTTATAATTGTCATGCAATATTTGATATGCCCTAGCTAGTATTCCTTCTTTAACAAATACTTCTATTCTAGACCAAAATAAAAACTCAACTGGACCTTTTTTAACTTGACACTTCTATGTTCCTTTATCTTTACTAGAATTCTTATGATTCCCTTGAAGGGAAGGCAGTCTAAACTTTCAGTCCTGCAGTCTGGTTGGCCTCATCCCAGTGTATTAGAGTTATTTGCAAACAATACATAGGTTCCTTTGCTAATTTGGTCAATACATTCCATCTCTCTCTTGCCTACTTTTGATACCCATCTTTGCAGTCATTTCTATTGGTAAAATCTCAATTTTCCATTCCCATACTGGCATAGTTCTTAGAATACTTTCTACTATAAGAATTTTCCATGGCATTTTGGACAAGCTCCTTTCCAGAAGAATTTAGAACATAATACCTAAATCCTTTTACACCAAGTTAGCTATGGGGGAGGAGACATGTTTTGTATAAAAAGTCATGCATTAAGGAATATTTTCATCATAAAAAAGTTAATTCTACCACCAAAAGAAATATCTATGTTAAACCAAGTGTTAACTAAATTATTAATTTTGTTAAATGTTTATTGAAGTCATGGAAGAAAAACTATAAAAGTTTGTGACATTTATAAGGAATAAAAATCACCTTTGCCTAGTGTATTAATTTACTGAAAAATCTGTAATAGTGCTAATCATCCTTGGCTTCTCTCTATAAAATGTGATAAAGAAGAAAATATTTATTAAATAATTATGTCATCACTTTATGCAAATATTTTTTGCAAAATATATGTTGCATTTTAAAGGGTATAACATTTGAATCTTGCAAGATTCAATTAATAGTTGGAATAATAGACAAAGGAAAATAAAATGGAGAAAGAGGACAACTCAAACGCCTAAGTTTAGAACCTTTAAATCATTATCTGTTTACTGATTGTAAGATAATATTTAGATTGATAAATAATGCTTTTTTTACATTAATGATATTTCTTGGAATTCTGATAAATTTAAGAATATAAAAATATATTCTCTATCAAACAAGTCAATTGATTTATGTACATCTAATGAACAAAAGGCAATATCTATGTACAGTGAGCCTGCATTTTTTTACAATAAAGTAAATAGTTTGTAATTGTTGAATTGGGATTATAATGAATCTTCCAAGAATTAAACCAAACTAAAATGGGGAAAACAAGTCTATTACCCTCTCTAATATTATTTGATTAATAAGTTTGGCTACAATGTTATAATCTGTATTTAAAAGTGATATTCACCTGTGTAGTGGGGTCTTTATAGCTGGTTTAGGAATCATAATAATTCTAGATTAAGAAATACACAGTTAAACTGATAAGGATATTTATTTAATAAGTCAATAAGTCTAGCTAAATGAGGGCTAACAAATCTACAAAAGCTTTGCAAAACTAAGTTGCATTCCAACTGCCTGCTCTTTCATCAGTGGGAGAAAGAAAATCTATTTTAATAGTTTTATCTGATGGGTTGTAAAATCCTAAATCCAGTAAACAAATTGTATTTCAAACAAAATAGACATTTCATTATAATATATTAATGGTCATGAATTATACATTTGAAAAAGGGTTCCTATCAGATGACCAAAGATGTATTTTGTCGAATGTGTCTTAGTCGAACTTGAAATGTCGAAAAGGCAAAATGACGAAGTGGCATATAAACAAATTCTTTCCCTGGGAAAGAAGTCACTTGGTCGCTTCCATCACCTTGCCATTTTCGGCACTGTAGTGCAATCTCGTAGTTGGTATATTTAAGTAAGGGGTGTGGGGTGCACAGCCCCCCACTTTATGCAATGTTTTAATGTATTTTTTTTTGGGGGGGGGGACAGCGATTATTTTCCCTGGGAAAAAAAAATCACTGTTCTGGTTGTTCGATGTCTTGTGAATTCAAACTTTTGAGTTTGATATAACAACATTCAATGATTTGCTCATTCGTAGTTATAACATAGACCTTTGAAAAAGTGTGAATCAAATTCTTGTTTATTTTAATGTTAGAATCACCTAATGTAAACAAGAGATAAAATTTAATTTTGGTTCAATATTTTTGTCAATTTTCTTCTTACATTCTTTCAATGAAAACTTAAAGAGAATTCCAGCTATAAAACTATTAAAGGAGGACCAAACAGCCAGAAATGAAATTTTACTAGCATCATTGCAATACTAAAAAGTCTTAATATATTTCCAATCTCTTTGGAATAAATACTGAAAGCTGCAGTATTAATTTACAATTTTTAATTCCTATAATGACAGATATCAGAGTGTGGTCCAAACACATACTGGAAATAATTTAACATCTGAAAAAAATAATATAATTCCCTACAAAGCAATAAACATAATCAAGCCTTGAGAATGATGTATGTTTCTGATCAGAATAAGTAAATCTTTTAAGATGAGAGTTTTTATTACATCATATTGTAACACATATTATACTAAATAACATCATAGATCAATGAAAGAAGAATCATTCATTTCCTTAAAATTTTAATGTTGGGCTTCCTTGACATTCTTCTCAAATCAACATTAAAGCTGTCAGCTCAAATAATATTTCTTGAATCATGATAAATAAAATCAGTAGAAAGATTACACAAGAATTTATCATAGTAAACAAAATTTGAGCTGATGGTGAAAAGAAAATTATGATAAAGTTTAACCTATAAAAATTCTCTTATCTGTGTTGGCAACTATTCTGTTCCTTAATATGATTAGAATGAATGTGCAAACCCTCAACATTTATTATCTGCTGAATTAAAAATTAACCTCAACAGATTATTATGTATAGGTAAACCCCCATACTTCTGTGATGCTTAATGAGCTTCTTCCAACTAAAAACCATCTGCGTTCATATATTTTAAGAGCTTGAAAACATTGCCTCTATTAATGAGAATGTTTTAAGCCATTCACATTTAAAGTAACAATTTTCATTTGTCATTATAATATCCAATATTACAGGAACACAAACTGCCCACACTGGCGAGAGGACCACCCCTTTAATAAAAAAATAAAAGTAAGAAAAAACAGGAGTTTTTTCTCCCACAGTCCAGAGAGAGTGCCTGATATCTACAACTGCTCAGCTTTTGATTAGTACTTCAACTGGAAGATCTTGAAAATACTAATGGCTGACTAATTATATCAAAAGTTTGTTTATTATTTTTTGTGCTGTAGAAAAAAAAATCTGGTTACAACATTTCAATAAACAAAATGCAAATAAAATTGGCTATTATAATCCAGTCTTGGAAAAACTACTCAATGTACAGCATCCATATTAACTGCCAAATTGGTGACTCCTTTCCCAATTCTGAAATAATTGACTTTACTGGGTCTGTATGTGGTTTTATATCAGCAAGAGATTCTATAACACCTATCAGTTTAATATTTAATTTCATTGGTCTAAATTACAAATTAAGCATTTGTTCCTGGTTAGTATAAAGAATAGATTGAGTCTTAAAGGATTCATCTCTCAAGTTGTCATATTTAATGTTCATATTAAATATATCTCCCTGTATAAGTAAGCTAAATTAAGTTCATAATCTTTTTTTTTTTTTTTTTTTTTTTTATAATAGCTGCTTTATGTGGGCTACTGATTTAATTTCTGCAACCAAAAAAGTTCTAACTTCCCATGTATCTATTAATATAATGGGTGGGGATGAATTTCTGTGGATAAAATGAAAAGATTATAATTAGAGTTAAGATTCTGAGCTGATTTTCCTCCCAGTATGAATCAAATGTGCAGTTTATAACCTGTTTTAAAATCTAGATCCATTAAATAAATATTTTATTTTTCAAAATGTATTTTGAATTTTTTTTTTAACATTCTCTCTTTAATATTTCTTTATATGTTATATAATAATTGTAGTCATTGGTTGATTCTGGTCATGTGATGCCTAGAGTTAATATTTTAAATGTTGCTGCTTTTACACTCATATTTTTAGTTTATTTTTAAAAGTTGCTGGTTTTACACAAACTTTTTAGTTTATAGGTTCATAGGTTCATAGATTAGTACTAAGTTAACTGCCCTTGTGAGCCATTTTAAGCCTAGCCAATTATCCCTTGTGAGACCCGAACCCCGCACCTTGTGTTTGTAAGGCAAATGCCTTAACAATTAGGCCACCCTCCCAACCCTTATCTGAAGAAGGAATGCTGTATGAAAGCTTATATTTGTTGAATAAATTTCTTGTTTGTGGTTTACTTTTTACATTTCCAATTATCTCTTGGTCCTTCACATTACAACTCTGGGATTTCCTCTGTGCCTGAAGAAATATTTTCTGAAAATTTCTAAAATTTTGTAGCACAGCTAGCACACTTAGCAAAGGCAAAGAAATTGTTTAAAAATGTATCATAAAAATAAAGATTCATACATGTAGAATTTCAGATGTGTCTGTTGTTTTATTACATTCTAAGGTATCTCAGATATAGTATAAATGTATTTAATATTTAAATTAAAGTTAAAAATACTGCTTTTCCTAAAATATCATGACATTAGCAATTTATATTTTTGCACAGTTTTCAACTACAAAAATCAAGCCAATCTGAAAAAAAAGAGGGACACATTTTTTACATAGTTTGTAGATGCAAGATGTGCTATCATAGTGCAAGACACAATCTTAAATGGACACTCTCTCAGTACTAAAACTGCATGTTAGCCTCGGACCAAAGCTGAAAACACTGCAACCCACTTAAATAATCATCCCCTGTTTGTCACATCAGTAATGACATTCTAACAATCCCACCAATGGCATTTTTTTTTTTAAACGTGCGCAAACCTGTATTCCAGTCCTGTTTTACTTACTTTGCTTTCCCTATCCCATTCCTGTTTTGGTTCCCCACAGCAAACTGAAATGTAGTTGTTATTGTTCCTACAGATTATTATCAACAGCTTGCTTTATGTTCCAGGCTTTTTTAAATTTTTTTATTCTTTTTAATAATAATTGCAGGAATCTGGCACTGAGTCAGGTAGACCAGACTCCCAATATTCAAGATAATCTACATGAAACATCTGAAACACAAAAATATAACATCAGTACTACACTACTCACGGCCCACAAAAGTGGTGTTTTATTAATTATTGAATTGATTGGAATAGGTCTTTTGAAGAAAACTCAAGATCAGCTGCTTAGAACAGCTGATCTCAGTCCACAGTGGAAACATGTAAATGTTCTCGATCTTCATGGAGTTTCATTTCGTGTGTGTGTGTGTGTGTGTGTGTGTGTGTGTGTGTGTGTGTGTGTGTATATACAGTCATTTTTCTAAAATACTAGCAGAGCAAATGTTAGCACTGGCTTTGAATGACAGCAACAAGCCCTCTTACAGTTCAGTTTCTAAATTTGTGCTGAGCAGAAGTAGCAACATCTTAATTAACCACATTCTTGCAGGGATATTTGCAGGAAACAAACTATATGCTTTGATCAATAGTAACACTGCACATTTCATGCAGCGATCTGCTTTTATTTTAATTTCATCATCCTATCCATGCAATAGTTGAACTACAACAGTAAATCCTGGCAGTACTTAAGATCAGCTATGCAAACGGTCTGATCTGATTGCTTATCTAAACTACTAAATGTCACAGAGACTCCTGATATTTAGGGACCATTCCAAGCAGGCAGAGTATAAACTGTAGCAACTGTTTGCTACATTTGTAGCAAGCAGTTTGCTACAGTTTAAAAAGGAGGATTTGTTTTATTACTAAAGCCAAAGTGCTGTAGAGCTCCATGCATGCAGTACTGAGGGAGGATTGGGGGCAGGGGACAGAAGCAGGACCTGAATGGCTGGGGAGGGGGGAGTGTCTTGCATAGGACCACTTGTTTGGAGTGCAGTAGGAACTTCCAGCTGTTTTTCTTTTTTTTTTTCTCTTCAATGGAAGAACTGGGGAGGTCATAGATTTAACTATAATAAGCTGATCGCTTACAATGTATGCATCGGCTTATTACAGT